>NC_092169.1:30712500-30730000 GCF_045791955.1 Oncorhynchus clarkii lewisi | reverse complement strand
CTCTCCAATAGGGCCATGGGACTGGACTATGGGCTACATCCCAAATGGCAGCCTACTCCCTATATAGGGCTCATATGGCTGAAAAGTAGTGCACTATATAGGGAATAGGGTGCCATTTGAGACTACCATAGTGTGCTACAGCTTACTGTCTGTCTCTCTGTTCCATCTCCAGTGTTGTTTACCAGGACGGCTTCTATGGTGCAGAAATATACGTAAGTGATTCTACTTATTTCCACTCTTTCCCCCCTTCTGTTTCTGTCTTTCTCCTCATCTCCTTCTTGTTGTGTTGATCGGGCCCTTTCCTTATCTGCCAAGCCGCCTGACTGGTGAATTTAAACCCTTCTGGGCATCAAGTGGTGTAAAGTACTTAAGTCAAATTACTTTAAAGTACTACTTAAGTAGTTTTTTGGGGTATCTGTACTTTACTTTAGTTTTATATTTTGGACAACTTTTACTTCACTACATTCCTAAAGAAAATAATGTACCTTTTACTCCATACATTTTCCCTGACACCCACAAGTACTTGTTACATTTTGAATGCTTAGCAGGACAAGAAAATGGGCCAAATCCCACAGTTATTAAGAGAACATCCCTGGTCATCCCTTCTGCCTCTGATCTGGTGGACTCACTAAACACAAATGCTTCGTTTGTAAATTATGTCTGATTCTTTGGAGAAGTGTTTGTGTATGTTTGTCTGTGTGTGTGTGTGTGTGTGTGTGTGTGTGTGTGTGTGTGTGTGTGTGTGTGTGTTTGCATGTAAGCCAGTGTCTGAGTTTGTTTGCTAGTATGACTTCAGTTCAACAGTATTGCAGTTGATGTTCCTGTAATTGGAACACGGGCTGTTGAATGGTCAATTAGCCTGTATGTCAGGTGTCATGTCAGCTTGTACAGGTAATATGAATGGGCCCCGGGCTGTGGCTCTAAGTCATCAAATACACACACACACACACACACACACACACACACACACACACACACACACACACACACACACACACACACACACACACACACACATACACACACACAAATGCACATGCTCACACACAGACACACATTGTCCCCTCTCCATTGTTGAACACAGAAACAGCTCCCTCTGGCTCTGCTCCATAAGCCTCTCGCCCGCCCCACACATTAATTACACCCTCGTTAATCGCCATGGCGATACACACACACACACACAAACATGGCCCATCCCTCTCCATTCATTCACAATAATTGCTGAACTGGCATTTTTTTTCTCCCTCTCTCTCATAAATGTATTTGCAGTATTGTAGCACTACGCTGATTGTTGTGTTAGAGGGTTTATTAATGGAAGAAAATTACACCTTATTCAGTCAATGACTGTTTGATTGTGTACATCCCTATTGGCACACAATTCCGTATGTAGTGCACTACTTTTGACCAAGGTCCTATTGGTCCTGGTCAGCAGTAGTGCACCGCATTATATAGGGAACAAGGTGCCATTTGGCACGCAACCTCTGTGTATTATCAGTAACAGCGTGTTTTCTTCCTGTCTTCTTCACAGGGAGGTTATGCAGCATACAGATACGCCCAGCCAGCAGCCACGGCTGCAACCGCATACAGCGACAGGTAACACACACACACTGCCCCACTAACCTCAAACTTCCAGCCACTTACCCTCCAGAGGGCCAAGCCTCCGGTCTCAGTCTACCCAGGCACGGAGCTCTACTCCCTGGGTTGTGGGCCGTGGTGGGGTAGGTGTTGTTAGTGATTCACCCGGACCCTTGTGTTGTTAGATTCAGCCACTGACCCTCCAGGGCGATCCAGCCGCCAGTCTCAGTCAACCCAGTCTCGGAGCTCTCCTCCATGGGTTGGGAGGGTTGTGTGAGGGCGTTGGGAGAACTAGTCTAGGGGAGATTGAGCGTGTCAGGCCTGATAAAGGACGGTGGCATCGGGAGCCTGTAGGCCACAGATAATGTTAGATTTATCAGACAACGCAGGGGAATTATGAACAGAGGAGCAGAGCAGGTGAAGGGCTGGCTGTATCTCTCTCTCTGCTAGAGTTATTTCATTCTCTCCTTCTAATCGCCCTCTCTTTTTTCTCTCTTGCTCTGTCAATCATTTATTTCTCTATTTTTCTCCCTCTGACTGATCTCTTTTTTCTGTGTCATCTTCTCATCTCTCTTTCTGTTCTCTCTCTTCTTATTTTCTTTCTCTTCTTTTTTAAAAAGAAGTGATTTAAAGTGAGTCAGTCAGTTCACTGAGGGGTGGAGTGTTATTTATTGTTGGCTAAGAGGGCTTAGAGGCAGTGGATCAGTGTGGAACTGAGAGAATTGTTGCCTCTGCTTCCCCAGGGAGCTCTTTCACACAAACACATAGCCATGTCCTGTCTGCTTAAGTCTCCACAGCCAATCAGCTGCTATGTTCTTGAGTGGTGCATGTCAACAGAAAGGACATGACAGCATAGTGGTAACATTACCTCTTTACTACGCTCTAAAATGCTGGGTTAAAAACAACCCCATTTGGGTTCTTTAGTAACTCAGCGCTGGGTAAATATTGGTTTATTTTGAACCCACCAGTTGAGTTGCGTGAATAACCCAACAAATTGGGTTGTTGGGAGTACCCAAGCATGGATAGAATTAACCATCAGTTGGGTATTTTTTGCTCTCATGCTGGGTTTGAACTCTGGGTATTTTTTTAAAATGTAATCCTTAGTTTATTAGGGGTGTGGCTTTCAACTAGATCTAATTGGCCACCCGTAAGAGTAAATGTAATTCCTGTTCATTATCTTAAGTTTACATACTGCAAATGTTTCTGTAATATTATAATTTATTACAAATTATAGCTCTCTTTATTGCAAATTATAATGAGGTAAACCACCTTATTGTGTCCAAACAATAGGATTTACATAGGTGTTAAGGGAACTCGGGTTCACGAGTGGCACAGCGGTACAGACCCGGGTTCGATCCTGGGCTGCATCACAACCTGCCATGATCAGGAGTCCCTTCAGGTGGCACACAATTGGCCAAGTGTTGTCCGAGTTAGGGGAGGGTTTGGCCGGGGGGGCTTTACAAGTAGGCAGTCACTGTAAATAAGAATTTGTTCTTAACTGACTTGCCTAGTTAAATACAGTGCCTTGCGAAAGTATTCGGCCCCCTTGAACTTTGCGACCTTTTGCCACATTTCAGGCTTCAAACATAAAGATATAAAACTGTATTTTTTTGTGAAGAATCAACAACAAGTGAGACACAATCATGAAGTGGAACGACATTTATTGGATATTTCAAACTTTTTTAACAAATCAAAAACTGAAAAATTGGGCGTGCAAAATTATTCAGCCCCCTTAAGTTAATACTTTGTAGCGCCACCTTTTGCTGCGATTACAGCTGTAAGTCGCTTGGGGTATTTCTCTATCAGTTTTGCACATCGAGAGACTGAATTTTTTTCCCATTCCTCCTTGCAAAACAGCTCGAGCTCAGTGAGGTTGGATGGAGAGCATTTGTGAACAGCAGTTTTCAGTTCTTTCCACAGATTCTCGATTGGATTCAGGTCTGGACTTTGACTTGGCCATTCTAACACCTGGATATGTTTATTTTTGAACCATTCCATTGTAGATTTTGCTTTATGTTTTGGATCATTGTCTTGTTGGAAGACAAATCTCCGTCCCAGTCTCAGGTCTTTTGCAGACTCCATCAGGTTTTCTTCCAGAATGGTCCTGTATTTGGCTCCATCCATCTTCCCATCAATTTTAACCATCTTCCCTGTCCCTGCTGAAGAAAAGCAGGCCCAAACCATGATGCTGCCACCACCATGTTTGACAGTGGGGATGGTGTGTTCCGCTGTGTTGCTTTTACGCCAAACATAACGTTTTGCATTGTTGCCAAAAAGTTCAATTTTGGTTTCATCTGACCAGAGCACCTTCTTCCACATGTTTGGTGTGTCTCCCAGGTGGCTTGTGGCAAACTTTAAACGACACTTTTTATGGATATCTTTAAGAAATGGCTTTCTTCTTGCCACTCTTCCATAAAGGCCAGATTTGTGCAATATATGACTGATTGTTGTCCTATGGACAGAGTCTCCCACCTCAGCTGTAGATCTCTGCAGTTCATCCAGAGTGATCATGGGCCTCTTGGCTGCATCTCTGATCAGTCTTCTCCTTGTATGAGCTGAAAGTTTAGAGCAGGGGTGTCAAAGTCAAATGGACGGAGGGCCAAATAAAAAAATCAGCTACAAGACGAGGGCCGGACTGTTCGAATGTTCATTGAAAAATTTTTAAATGACGCATATAGTCTAGTGAACCTAATTGAACCTACTGAAAACCTAACAAATATATTACAATATGATCAGATAAATAAAGCAATATTTTCTTATGGCTCTGTCAGTAATCTTTAATTTTCAACAGACACAAAAGACAAATTTCCTTTATATAAATATCCCCATAACATGAACATTAAATGAAAGAAACCGGTATTCAAGGCACCATCAGTAGACTATATTTTCTATTTTAGCAAAAGTGGGCTAAATTTACTTCAAAGAAAAAACAATAATAGCAATTTTCTATCATCCACTCAACTGAAATATTTTTAAAATATAATTGGATTGAAATACAAAAAAATAAAGTGCAAAAATCTATTAATCAAAAACAACACTTTGTTTAAGGAGAAGTAACATGCAGTGAAAACAAATATTAAATTTTAACTTTTAAACTTGAACTGAGTAAAAACTCTAAATATGTGATTGCACAGTAATGTTCACTTGTTTGAGGTTGAGGGTGATACTTGGTGGTGTCCCATCTTTTCCACAAGTTCATCAATGTTCGGGGTAAGGCTCTGAGCTGAAGAAATCCTCAGAATTGAGTGGAGGTGTTCAGCAGTAAGTCGACTTCTGTGTGATGTTTTGTTCAGGTTCATCAAAGAAAACAGTTGTTCACACAGGTATGTGCTGCCAAACATAGACAACGTTTGAGCAGCCTGGATGCGCAGCTGGGGCATTGTGCCGGGGAGGAAACGGGCGAACTCCGCAGCACCCACTGCCGCATATTTTGCCCTCAGTGCATCATTGCATTGGAGGTCAATCAACTCCATTTGGAGGTTTGGTGGTGAGCTTTCCACGTCAACAGCAAATGGGTTACCGAGCAGTTCCAACCTGCTTTTTTGTGCTTCAAAGTCAGCAAATCGGCGTCGAAAGTCAGCGGCAAGCATACCTATTTTATCAGCCAACTGTGTGCTCGGGAACGCACTGGTAGAGAGCTTCTCTTTCATGGTCTGGCAGCTGGGAAAGTGGCTCAAATTTTCTTTCCGCATCTGCGTCTCCCACAGAGTCAGTTTGGTTTTAAATGCCTTCACTGTACTGTACATATCAGAGATGACACGATCCCGACCCTGCAGCTGCAAGTTTATTGCATTCAGATGACTCGTAATGTCACACAGAAAAGCCATTTCACACAGAAACATTTCGTCTCGGAGTTGTGTTGTGTCTTTCCCTTTGCTGTCCAAGAACAGACAAATCTCCTCACGAAGCTCGAAACATCTTTGAAGCACCTTTCCCTGGCTTAGCCATCGCACCTCTGTGTGATAAGGCAAATCACCATGCTCCGTTTCTAACTCCGTCAGAAATGCCTTGAACTGGCGGTGATTCAAACCTTTGGCTCTGATAAAGTTAACTGTGCGCGTGATGATGCTCATTACATGCTCCATTTTCAAGGCTTTACCGCACAACGCTTCCTGGTGTATGATACAATGATAAGCTGTCAGCTCACCTGTCGCGTTTTCCTCTTGCATCTTTTCCCGTATCTTCGCCACCAGTCCGCTCCTGTGTCCACACATCGCAGGTGCTCCGTCGGTTGTCAAACCCACAAGTTTTTCCCAAGGCAGCTCCATCTCATTTACACATCTTGACACCTCTTCATACAAATCATGCCCCGTAGTTGTGCCATGCATAGGACGTAAAGCCAAAAACTCCTCTGTCACGCTTAGGTTGGAGTCCACTCCGCGGATGAAAATTGACAACTGGGCAATGTCAGAAATGTCGGTGCTCTCATCCACAGCCAAGGAATATGCAATAAAATCTTTTCCCTTTTTCACAAGCTGCTCTTTTAGATTGATGGACAACTGGTCTACTCTCTCGGCAATGGTGTTTCTGCTCAGACTCACATTTAAAAAGAGTTGCCTTTTTTCTGGGCAAACTTCGTCACAAACTTTAATCATGCAGTTTTTGATGAAATCCCCCTCCGTAAATGGCCGGGCTGATTTAGCGATCTCTTCTGCCAAAATAAAACTGGCCTTGACAGCAGCCTGGCCTTGTGATTTGGCTTTTTTGAACAGAGCCTGTCGAGATTTGAGGCCTCGTTTTAATTCCTCTGCCTTTTGTAGCCTTTGTTCCATGTCCATATTCTTGTTTTTGTCCGCGTGTTTCGTTTCATAATGTCGTCTCAGATTATACTCTTTCAGTACCGCCACACTTTCTCCACACAGAAGACACACAGGTTTTCCAGCTACCTTCGTGAACATATACTCCGACTCCCACCTTGTTTGAAACCCCCGGTTCTCAGTATCCACCTTCCGTTTTGCCATTTTTGATGGGTATCTGAAAGTTAATTTTACTGTGATGCTGACGACTGCTGTGCCAATAAATATTGAAATGAAGCAGCCTACTGCTCGGTGCGTCACCTTTGCATTGTGGGAAATGTAGTATTGGTGCGTGTAAAAGATCTGCGGGCTGCCGGCTTGCTGCGGGCCGGTTCTAATAATAAATCAAGATCATCCCAGGGGCCGTAAAAAACCTTCTTGCGGGCCGGATGTGGCCCGCGGGCCTTGACTCTGACATATGTGGTTTAGAGGGACGGCCAGGTCTTGGTAGATTTGCAGTGGTCTGATACTCCTTCCATTTCAATATTATCGTTTGCACAGTGCTCCTTGGGATGTTTAAAGCTTGGGAAATCTTTTTGTATCCAAATCCGGCTTTAAACTTCTTCACAACAGTATCTCGGACCTGGCTGGTGTGTTCCTTGTTCTTCATGATGCTCTCTGCGCTTTTAACGGACCTCTGAGACTATCACAGTGCAGGTGCATTTATACGGAGACTTGATTACACACAGGTGGATTGTATTTATCATCATTAGTCATTTAGGTCAACATTGGATCATTCAGAGATCCTCACTGAACTTCTGGAGAGAGTTTGCTGCACTGAAAGTAAAGGGGCTGAATAATTTTGCACGGCCAATTTTTCAGTTTTTGATTTGTTAAAAAAGTTTGAAATATCCAATAAATGTCGTTCCACTTCATGATTGTGTCCCACTTGTTGTTGATTCTTCACAGAAAAATACAGTTTTATATCTTTATGTTTGAAGCCTGGAATGTGGCAAAAGGTCGCAAAGTTCAAGGGGTGCCGAATACTTTCGCAAGGCACTGTAAATAAAATACACTTCTGTAAGCCTCATTGAATTTAAAGAAATGTCAATGTTTAACCGTAACATGTGGAAACTATACAACAGAACAGATGACCAAGAATGACATTTACTCTTAACAGGTGGTCAAAAATAATCTGAATGCCACGCCCCTACTAAACTATAACTCCAGTCTTCTGATCTGACCCGCTGGATCATATGTCAATAACCCAGCATCAATAACCCAGCATCAATAACCCAGCACCAATAACCCAGCATCATTAACCCAGCATCAATAACCCAGCATCAATAACCCAGCACCAATAACCCAGCATCAATAACCCAGCACCAATAACCCAGCACCAATAACCCAGCATCAATAACCCAGCACCAATAACCCAGCACCAATAACCCAGCATCATTAACCCAGCATCAATAACCCAGCATCAATAACCCAGCATCAATAACCCAGCACCAATAACCCAGAATCAATAACCCAGCATCAATAACCCAGCACCAATAACCCAGCATCATTAACCCAGCATCAATAACCCAGCATCATTAACCCAGCATCAATAACCCAGCACCAATAACCCAGCACCAATAACCCAGCATCAATAACCCAGCGTCATTAACCCAGCATCAATAACCCAGCATCATTAACCCAGCATCATTATCCCAGCATCAATAACCCAGCATCAATAACCCAGCGTCAATAACCCAGCGTCAATAACCCAGAATCAATAACCCAGCACCAATAACCCAGCATCATTAACCCAGCATCAATAACCCAGCATCATTAACCCAGCACCAATAACCCAGCATCAATAACCCAGCACCAATAACCCAGCATCAATAACCCAGCACCAATAACCCAGCATCAATAACCCAGCACCAATAACCCAGCACCAATAACCCAGCATCAATAACCCAGCACCAATAACCCAGCACCAATAACCCAGCATCATTAACCCAGCATCAATAACCCAGCATCAATAACCCAGCATCAATAACCCAGCACCAATAACCCAGAATCAATAACCCAGCATCAATAACCCAGCACCAATAACCCAGCATCATTAACCCAGCATCAATAACCCAGCATCATTAACCCAGCATCAATAACCCAGCACCAATAACCCAGCACCAATAACCCAGCATCAATAACCCAGCATCATTAACCCAGCATCAATAACCCAGCATCATTAACCCAGCATCATTAACCCAGCATCAATAACCCAGCGTCAATAACCCAGCGTCAATAACCCAGCACCAATAACCCAGCGTCAATAACCCAGCGTCAATAACCCAGCGCCAATAACCCAGCGTCAATAACCCAGCGCCAATAACCCAGCACCAATAACCCAGCGTCAATAACCCAGCACCAATAACCCAGCGTCAATAACCCAGCGTCAATAACCCAGCACCAATAACCCAGCGTCAATAACCCAGCACCAATAACCCAGCACCAATAACCCAGCACCAATAACCCAGTAGTTTTTAAAGGAAACAACCCAACTAAGTGACCCAATGCCTCTAACCCAGCAGTTGGGTCAACCAAACAACCAACGTTTTTTTAGTGTAGTAACAGGGCGTGGATTCCTTTTCATCTATTTCCACCCCTCCTTCTTCATCCATCCATCTATTCACATCTCTTCCCCTGCATATTGACCACCTACCTTTCTTCATCCCATTCATCTACCTCTCCTTTCTTTCATCTCTTCTCTGCACTTCTTTGCAACTATGTCATGCTCCAACATTTCATTTTCCCACCATGCCATTATTACCTCCCTGCACCTCTGCTCCATCCCTCCTTTCATCCCCCATTTCATCCCTCCTATCTGCCATCCCTCTTTTCTCCTCTTCTCTCTGATAGGCCAACCCCTACAGGGCCTTATCTTTGCCCTCCAGACCTCCACTGGCATCTCTCGTTTTTGGAGGAGAGCAAACAAACAAGGGACTAGAGAGAGGGATGTAGAGGAGAGGAATAAATAAAGTGGTCGACGCGGCCCGGCTTGTCCCGTCTCAGAGAGAGAGAGAGAGGGATAGAGGGATGAAAGGAGGGAGGGAGGGAGGTAGGGATGGTGGGATTAGTTCTGAGCTAGTGCTGGTGAATAGACAGGGAATAAGCCTTCAGAGACAGGAGCTGAGAACAGGAAAAGGGCAGGGATGACCCTAGACCAGACGGTCTATTTCTCTCTCTTTTTTTTTCTAGTCACTCTCTCTTGCTTCCAGTTTCTTTCTATCAACCTCACTCTATCTCTTCCTCTCTATTGGACCCTGTATTTGTCTATGTCTCTGCCAATATCCCCCTCTTTCTGCTATCTTTCTGCTTCATATACTCTGTCCTCTAGTCTCGGGTCAAATTTTTCTACATCTATCACCCTTTTTTACTTTTCATCTCCCTCTATCCCTTTTTCTTCCTCATACATAACTCCTTTTCTCTGTCTCCTCCCTCTGTCTATCTAACTGGTTTTACATTCATTACTACCCTCTATCCTCCCTCCCTCCCTCCCATCTCTCCATCCATCCCTACCTCCCTCCCTCTATCCCTCCTCCCATCCCTCCCTCCTCCCATCCCTCCCTTCCTCCCTCTTCTCACCCCTCCCCTTCTCCCTCCACCCCTCCCTCCCTCCACCCATCCTTCTATCCCTCCTCCCCTCCCCATCCCTCATCCCATCCCTCCCTCCTTCCCTCCACCCATCCTTCTATCCCTCCTCCCCTCCCTCCCTCCCATCGCTCCCTCCCTCCCTCCTCCAATCCCTCCCTTCCTCCCTCTTCTCACTCCTCCCTCCCTTCACCCCTCCCTCCCTCCACCCATCCTTCTATCCATCCTCCCCTCCCTCCCTCCCATCGCTCCCTCCCTCCCTCCTCCCATCCCTCCCTCTTCTCACCCCTCCCTCCCTTCACTCCTCCCTCCACCCCTCCACACCTCCACCCATCCTTCTATCCCTCCTCCCCTCCCTCCCATCCCTCCCTCCCTCCACCCATCCCTCCCTCCCTCCCTCCATCAGAAGATAAAACACTCCCTCCTCTTTCTCATAAATTGAAACGGGTAAAACAAATCATTGCAATCACACACTCTCACCTTTACGACGTACATTTATAGCGAGACATCGATTGCATTTCCATCCCATAGGGCTGTCTGTAACGTGACTGAGAGGGGAAATGATTATAGATCTAGTCTCCGGACCCCAGTTAAAATCGACGACCCAGAGCGTTAGTGTCTCATTGTGGACCGGTTTGACACTACTTATCTGTTATCAAAACTCTTAAGGGACGTTATTCAATCAAACCGGAAGTGCAGATGATTCTTATTTGAGGTTAGGTCCGTTAGGAGAAACAATTCCCAATACTGAATTTGAATGAATATCTGATTTTGTCTAACACGATAAAAGTTATGTAATTGATAAAAATGAATCCTGAACACACTTAAGCTAAGACACGTTGTAAGACAAGGGTGTGGTCTCTCTCTCTCCTCTCTCCTCTCTCCCATACAGTTACGGGAGAGTCTATGCAACAGCAGACCCATATCACCACACGATTGGTCCTGCGGCCACGTACAGTGTGGGTACTATGGTGAGTCCTCTGTCCTCTTCAGCTATTTTGACCACTGCTTACTAGAACGTATTCATATTTAATACTAAGGCGTCATCCAGAATGGCACCCTATTCCATATTGGCCCTGATCAAAAGTAGTGCACTCTATAGAGGATAGGGTGCATTTGAGATGCAGACTAGTAGTCCGAGCGCTATAGAAAGTGTTTGGGCTCTTTTAAAGATACATGATATAACTACAATGTATGATAAATGTAATATATTCATTATGTACAGATTCATATAAATGAAAATAGAATGGACACTTGTGAGGAGAATTGAATTGTGATTTTTCAATGTGAGATTTAAAGCTGACTTGTTGCCACTTCAGTAAATGAACCAGACACATTGTTGTCTTATTCTCTAACCCCTTTCAATTTTAATTGGCCTGAATCTCTTTGAAATTGAAATGAGACCTGTACATCCTCCACTATCAGTGGAGTCTCCCAAATTTCCACAGGAAGAAATAGTCAATTGGTTAATGTTTGTTTTTAGCTAGCTTTTGCAGCTAACATCAAAGATGAAAAAATATCTTGCAGATAAAAAAAGAGAGCCCCCCCCCCCCAAAAAGAGAAAATAAAATAAAAAGCCATTTGTTTTCGTTCCCGGGTGTGGATAAGGACTTCCTCCAGAGATGAACGACCATTAAGTGCATGCAGTGGCGTGCCATGAGAGATTAAAGGAAGAAAGAAGAAATATATAAAGAGAGAAGAAAAATGACACCCAGCTCCCCTTAGCTCTGTTGGAGAAGCTGATTGGATGAGAGGTCTTGCCTTAGACAGATGTGCAGGGTGTTGTGTGCAGACACGCGCGAGATGCCGGAAAGCGCACCCCCCCCCCCCCCCCGCCCCGTTCCTTCCCCCTTCTCCCTTACCGAGCGACCCCCCCCCCCTCTCGTGCAGCTGCTAGCTAAAAGCTTTCATTAATTATTCGACTCATTTTTTTCCTATTCATTTACTTAATTAAAACTGTGGCCTGTGTTTTTTTATTCCCTTATTCCTTTTCTTCTCTTTTTTCTCAAAATGTTCCTCCCTTTTTCCTAACTATACGTACACTGCAGATGTTTTACCACCACCACGCCCAAACAAACCAAACTGTTATCCATACACCTACAGTAAAAACCACAGAATGTTAGGAGAAAGATGGATAGGCTGAATGGGAATAGAAGAGGGTGGGGTACAGTATCAATCTGGGCCAAACACTAAGGCGGAACAACAAGTGACAAGATGGCTAAATGCCATCTTGTAGAATCACTGAACAAGAACAAACATTTACTAAAAGAGAGAGCGAGACTGAGAAGGAGAGAAATATTTCATCATATCTAATGATGTTTGATGAGTAGTTCCTGGGTTAAGAGTCTTGTTAATGAGGTCCAGGGATGTAAGAGCAGAGCTAGCTGCTTTCCTCTGCAGTTGGGCTGGAGAAGATATGAGAGGAGAAGATAGGAGAGGCAGATAATCATCTATGCCACTTTTAATGAGGGGCTCTGGGCAGCGGGACAGATTTAGGCAACCATGTCTGTACTAGGATACTTGTATAACCTGCTTGGGGGCAGAGAGAGGGGTGGCGGCAGAGGAGCGGGAGAGGGGTAGAGGAGGGTAGGCAAGGAGGCAGGGGGGCAGAGAGAGGGGCGGGGACAAAGAGAGGGGCAGGGGCAGAGAGAGGGAGGCAGAGTGAGGGGTGCATGTTGTGTATAAATCGTGATCTGGACATGAAAGAGAATTAGCTACTGTATATCTGATTCAATGACCTATTTAGAATTTGTAGTTTTGATTGAAGTTTCTAGTTTTGATTGAAGAGTCAAACTTTAGAGAATTTAGTCACTGCTTAGTAAGAATCTTACGACCAATCACTTTTCAACTCCTTCCATTCCTTTCTCACAAACATAACGCCACATTCATACGCACGCACACAAACATAACGCCACATTCATACGCACGCACGCACACAAACACATTAACGTCTCCAGTACTCATCTCCTCTCAATTTCCACCAACACTCCAACCTTTGCAACAAAATAAAAAAAGTAAAAAGGGAAGAAAGTTTTGAGGGAAAAAGGAAACAGAAGCCAATATAATATTCTATAAACCAAGCTTCCTATACTGAATACTGATTGGAGCTTTTTTCATCTTTGATGTTGCAGGCTAGCCTATACAGAGGAGGTTGCAGTCGCTTCACTCCCTACTAGAGAGAGAGAGAGGGACAAACGCCTCCCTCCTTCTGCCCCCCAGCAAAACAAACTAACAAACAAACAAAAACAACTATCAAACTAAACTCATACTTCCTGGTGGAAAACAAAAACAACTATCAAACTCAGCTCATACTTCCTGGTGGAAAACAAAAACAACTATCAAACTCAGCTCATACTTCCTATTGGAAAACAAAAACAACTATCAAACTCAACTCATACTTCCTATTGGAAAACAAAAACAACTATCAAACTCAGCTCATACTTCCTATTGGAAAACAAAAACAACTATCAAACTCAGCTCATACTTCCTGTTGGAAAACAAAAACAACTATCAAACTCAGCTCATACTTCCTATTGGAAAACAAAAACAACTATCAAACTCAGCTCATACTTCCTATTGGAAAACAAAAACAACTATCAAACTCAGCTCATACTTCCTGTTGGAAAACAAAAACAACTATCAAACTCAGCTCATACTTCCTATTGGAAAACAAAAACAACTATCAAACTCAGCTTATACTTCCTGTTGGAAAACAAAAACAACTATCAAACTCAGCTCATACTTCCTGTTGGAAAACAAAAACAACTATCAAACTCAGCTCATACTTCCTATTGGAAAACAAAAACAACTATCAAACTCAGCTCATACTTCCTATTGGAAAACAAAAACAACTATCAAACTCAGCTCATACTTCCTATTGGAAAACAAAAACAACTATCAAACTCAGCTCATACTTCCTGTTGGAAAACAAAAACAACTATCAAACTCAGCTCATACTTCCTATTGGAAAACAAAAACAACTATCAAACTCAGCTCATACTTCCTATTGGAAAACAAAAACAACTATCAAACTCAGCTCATACTTCCTATTGGAAAACAAAAACAACTATCAAACTCAGCTCATACTTCCTATTGGAAAACAAAAACTAGAACAAAACACTTCCAGCTCCAAAAAACACATGAACCCCTGGTCAAGAATCTCTCAAATTGATGTCTAATTTTAAGAGTTTTATTTGACTATATGCATTGTCTTTCATCGCTGTATTGTAAATGATGCTATTTTGAATTTCTTGTATTTCTCTGGGTTGAGATTGATGGTTTATTGAATGTAAGAAAGCACATAGTGAGAGAGAGAGAGAGAAATTGGAGATGAGGGAATACATGTAGGTCTCTCGCTTTTCTCTCTCTTCAATAAATGTTAAAATATTGTCATTAATTGAACACTTTCTCATTGACAATAGTATTTCATGGTGCGGTTTGCTGCCTCTGTATAATGTGAGTCATACAGAGGGAATTCACCAACAAACAGAAAATGCTGCCGCTGTATTTTCCTCTCTTTAAGTGTGTGCTCTCAAACTCGGCTCCTGTGGGATGTGTCTGTGATTGCGGGTTTTAATTCCAACCCATTTTCTGTACCCTTATTGTTTCAATTAGTCATTTTCCCAATATACATTAAGCCCGCTAATGGTCAGCAATTCCAGTTTAAGCAACAAATTTCAAACTGGGTTTTATTAAGTAAGTAAATGGTACAGCCGGCCTATTTCATTCCCTTAAGGGTATTGGCTGGACCCAAAGCCTACAGAACAGACCCATAATAACAAGCCTTTAGTTTGTAGACCTGAGACTTCTTAGGCTAATGAGAGAAACAGAAACTCACTCAGCTGGGTGGTTGTCTCTAGCTCAGTTGATAGATTATGGTGCTTGCAACCTCAGGATAGTGGGTTTGACACCCATGTGTAAAGAAATGTATGCACTCATGACTGTAAGTTGCTTTGGATAAAAGCATCTGTTAAATGGCTTGTATTATATATCAAGAGAAGTTTGAGCTGCAACAAAATGGCTGACAGGAAGTAGTATTGTAGAACTCTGCGCAGGAGGAAGTGATGTATGGTAGTGGAGTGGAGGAGAGCCAGAGACAGAAGAGAAAGCAAGACACTCGACTTGCTAATTTCTTCTGATAGGGGCAGGGCCACTCTGGCCTACTTATCGCCCCCACCCACGGAGGCGGTGCCCCAGAGCGAGACATCACACTGGCAAAAAAATGTTGGTCGAGCGGATCAGACAGGGCAGGTGGGGTGAGTGGGGAGGGGACACTAAGTAGACCAGAGCCAGCTGTACCCGTTCTCGCTTGAGCATGCCAGATATTATGGAGGAAAGCATGCTCACGGGAGAGAGGGGATGCCCACTTAAACAGACAGGAACCTTGACAAAAAAAATTCAATGGTTAACGGCCTGAGTAAACTATCTTATTTAACCACCATCTTTGGGAGAGCTATGGCAGCCATTGCTGTGTGGCCTGGGCAGCAGCAGCATTGTGTCAGAGAGAGAGCATTGATTGTGGCACTGAGCCAGAGGCAGAAAGTATCCCATCTCCACAGAATGGCTTTAAAGGTACAGCACTCTAACTTTGCGTGCACCTTGAGAAAGCTAGGCAAATTGCAACGCATTGTTTCCACACACAAACGGAAATTGAGCGTACATTTTTTTGCAACCAGCAATCAGAACGATTTATATATGTTTGACCCTTGCCCCAATCTGCCATTGTTGGTTGTGCTCGAGAAGGAGATGACCACGCCTCTGAGTGACACTGATGGAAGAGAGGGAGGCTTCCCAGCAGAAGCCAGACCGTATTTTGTTGTCAAATAGAAAGGCTGCATTTTCAATGCAATTTGTATACACCAAAAATATTTTTTTAGGTGGAAAAAAAGTTTTTTTCCACTATTACTGCAGATATATTATGGCCATTTTCTGAAATTACAATGCAAAAATATGACATCATGTTCTGTTAAAGCGGAACACAGCGTTTCTTTTACACAATGACACTTTGTATGGTTTCCGTTTTCCTCTACCAAATAAGCTACAGTATCTACTAAATAAGCAATAATACTTCATGTTGATATTGCTGTGCATTCTTTCATTGGTCAGTTTTTATTTTCAGAAAGAGTCCTTAAATATCTCAAGTCATTCTTTTTCACCATGCCAAAATGAATAATTAACACTATTCAACAAAGAGGATGTTGAAGGGAAATGTTGATGGTTACTTGTGGTGTTATTAAAATGATAGATATATGATTTAAGAGGAGTGAAAGGGCCCTGAACTCTCTTCTTCACACTCATTTGTTTTTTAAAGCCTGCATGCAGTCTTTCTAGTGTCATTTTTAAATCATCACTGTATGTCTAATATATCACTGTATGTGTTTATTTCATTAAAATAACTCCAAATATATTTTTCATGATTTATTTACCTGATCCTCCTTTTGCTCAGTCTGATCATGTGGGCGTGTTGATACAAATGTAAATATATTGACATTCACAGCCCTGATTGGCGGAAAGGATCATCTAGACTAAAACCTGACCCACTTACCACCTTCAAAGTAGGAGCATACATATGCAAATAAAACATGACTGGTCATTGGTCAGAATAATCAGATCAGATTGTGATGTCATGATCTGGGTCAAAAACTCCATCCCACCTGAACAGGCTGAAATTCCAGGCATTTATATTTCCAAACAGCTTTTACACAAAAAGGGCATTATTATCATTTTCACAATTTCAGAGTGTTGAGTATAATAGAAATATAAAACCATTTCAAGTGGAAAATCACGTGGTTGACTGCACTGCTGCTTTAATGGATCAAAGTGTCTGTTTTTGTTGAGACTACCATGTCTCGTCCCCTGAGATTGGCTAGTGTTCTTTACTGGAATAATAACTACACTATAGGCTTGTACGATATGGAAGAGAGAAGAGCACAGGCAGATAGACACACATACTGTATTGATTAGGCCATTGAGTTGTTACCTTGCATGGTAGCATGCTGTGTTCCAGTCCCAGACACTGTCCCATATAGACAGTCTGATTACCGGAGACCTCGGGTGCATCCCAATTGAACTGAGCCTTTTGACCCTATGGGCCCTGGTCAAAAGTATGGCACTAGAAAGGGAATAGGGTGACATTTGGGACACACCCTTTAGGTGCATAGGTGGGAGGGCAGAGAGAGAGGGAGGTAGGTGCTTTTAGATTTGTGACTGACATTAGGAAGGATGTTAGGACTCCCATAGGAGAAGATGTTCAGTCTTACTGAGATAAAGTGGGAGGCGGGAGGGGAGTGTAAGAGACTCCCATGTAGCTGGTATCGATTGATCCCTATCTACCAGCATCAATCTTGGATCTACTGACAGTTAAGGGGGAAAAGGTTTGGGATGGGGAACGATTTGTGATGTTACACCTCACACACCTGACCAAGCTCAGGTCTGTGAGGGTATTGAGTGAAACTTCTCTCGCTTTCTCTCTCTCGCTCGCTCTCTCTTTCTCTCTCTCGCTCGCTCTCTCTTTGTCTCTCTCTCTCCATATCTCTCTCTCCATA